>NW_019154102.1:33854882-33869203 GCF_002288905.1 Enhydra lutris kenyoni | reverse complement strand
CCTGGGATCATGACCTGAGCCGAAGGCAGAGGCTTTAACCCACTGAGCCACCCAGGCGCCCCAATTCCCAGACTCTTAATCAACTGAGCCACGCAGGTGCCCACACTGACCAACTTTTTAAAAAATATCTTTTATTCACTCTAATTAGGCCTGCGACTATGTTTAAAATCATCTTAAAATTTGGTGTTTTCCCCAAATGTGGTATTTACTGAGAGAATGGTAATAAATACAAATAAAATGAAAGAAAAAGGAATTATATATATAAATGACACAAAATGAATACATATTTAAAAATGATTAATTCTATTAGGATTGAAGGGTGCTTGGGTGTCTCAGTCAGTTAAGCATCTGCCTTCAGCTCAGGTCATGATCCCTGGGTCCTGGTGCTGAGCCCCACATTGGGCTCCCTGTTCAGTGGGGAGCCAGCTTCTCCTTCTCCCTCTACTCCTCCCCCCAGCTAGATGCTTGCTCCATCTTGCTCTCTCTCTCTCTCTCAAATAAATAAATCTTAAAAAACAATTCTGTTAGGGTTGAAGTGGTCAAAAGATTTAGGAAAACAAAAATACATTTTACCTCATTAAGCACAAAGATAGTCTAGCCATGTCAGTTCAGGAAGAAATATGTGCTCATTAGTGTGAGCTACAAAACTGGCAGAAACTATTCTGACCACAGAACAGACCCTAAATAAATGCAGTTTCCCTGAAGGCCCCTCCTGATGGGTTTGTGAATCCTTACCAACACTGTGCTTACCAGAAGCACCACTTTCTCTGGTGAGGTAATCCACTTAGAAAAGAGGAGTGAGGTTTCTGCTAAACACAGTAAACCCAAGCATCTTCAAGGAAGACAACTCAGGACACAGGGACCACCATAACAACAGACATGCAGGGAAAGCCCCTACAAGTTTAGCTCAGCTAAACAAACAAGGACTTCATGCTTAGAGAATAATTATTTAAAAACTGAGTTACTGGGGCACCTGGGTGGCTCAGCTGTTAAGCGTCTGCCTTCGGCTCATGTCATGATCCCAGGGTGCTAGGATCGAGCCCCACATCAGGCTCCTTGCTCAGGAGGAAGCCTGCTTCTCCCTCTCCCACTCCCCCTGCTGTGTTCCCTCTCTCGCTATGTCTGCCAAATAAATAAATAAAATCTTAAAAAAAAAAGAGTTACTATCTAAAGGAAAGGAGTATGGATGAAGTTCTTCCTGGTTCTCAGTCATCCAAGCTGTGGAAGGCTGCTGCTCTCAGGCCTTAGGAACAATACAAAAAGTATGAGAGAGAAATTAGTCTCCAGACAGAGTACTTCACCCATTCAATCCCATTCTAGTGGCAACAATATCACAGAGGGTTTGTTCATCTACTTATTTTAAAAATAAAAACTTCTTATGGGAACTAACTAGAAGAAAATATTTACAACATATACCAAGAGAAGGCTAGTATGTATCTCTTAGAGCTCAGTGAAATAAAGCACCAATAGAAAAATGAGCACATACAGCCCAACACTGCATGAAAAAAATCTAAGTAATCGACTTTAGAAGTGAATAAAAAAAGGTACATCAAACATATCAAAATGGGGGAAAAATAATAGTGTAACAGTGACAGTGCAAAATGAAGAACCCTCTTTTGTTTTGTTGATGGATTTGTGAGTTGCTACACCCTTCAGCCTAGAATCTAGGGCCTAGATACATTAATACAAGAGGTAATGATTAAACTGTAATTCATCCACAGAATGGATTAACATGTAACCGTTAAAGATGCTGCACAAGAACAGGTACAGGCCTATTTCAGAGGTATTATGGGTTCAGATTCAAACCACCACAATAAAGCTAATGCAGCAAAAAAGAGAGTCAAATGAATTTTTGGGGTTTCCCAAGGCATTCATAAAGGTTATGTTTACACTATACTGCAGTCTACTAAGTATGCAATAGCTTATGTCTAAAAAAAACAATGTATAGACCTTAATTTAAAAATACTTTATTGCTAAAAAATGCTAACCATTATCTGAGCTTTCAATGAGACTATCTTTTTGCTGGTGGAGGGTCTTGTCTCCATACTGATGGTTACTGACAGATCCGCTGTTGAAGGTTACAGTGCCTGTGGCAGTTTATTAAAATAAGACAACAATGAAGTTTGCTGTATCAATTGATTCTTCCTTTTATAAACAATTTCTCTGTGGCATGTGATGCTGTTTGACAGCATTTTACCCACAGCACAACTTTTAAAATTGGAGTCAACCCTCTACAACCTTGCTAATTCTTCATCAACTAAGTTTATGTAATATACCAAATCCTTTGTTATTTCTACGGTCCTCACAGCATCTTTTTTTTTTTTTTTTAAGGTTTTATTTATTTGACAGAGAGAGCGAGCACAAGCAGGGAGAGTGGCAGGCAGAGGGAGAGGGAAAAGCAGGCTCCCCGCCGGGCAAGGAGCCGATGTGGGGCACCATCCCAGGACCCTGGCATCATGCCCTGAGCCAAGGGCAGGCGCTTAACCAATGGAGCCGCCCCGGCGCCCCGGATCCTCACAGCATCTTCACCCTCCCATCTCAAGAAACCACTTTCATGGCTCATCTGTAAGAAGCAACTCCTCATTCACTAACATTTTAGATTGAAGATATTCAAATATAATAATAAATTGGGAGAATTATCAAAATGTGACAACCATGAAGTGATCGGAAATTGGTGCTGAAGGACTTCTTCAACACAGGGTTGCCAGAAACCTTCAACTGTAAAAAGCGCAGTATCTGGGAGGTACAATAAAGTAGAGCACAATAAAATGAAGTATGCCTATATTGATTTCATAATATACCTTTTTTTGTAAGATTTTATTTATTTTAGAGGGAGAAAAAGAGAGCATGAAGAGAGCATGTGAGTGAGGTAGGGGGCAGGGGCGGGGGGCAGAGGGAGAGAGAGAATCCCAAGCAGACTCTGCACTGAGCAGCCAGCCTGAGGCAGGGCTCAATCTCACAACCTTAAGATCATGACCTGATCCAAAACTGAGACTTGGACGCTCAACCAACCAAGCTGAGCTATCCAGGTGCCCCGTTCATAATATGCTTTAAAGCCAGCCCAGGACAGAGGACTAGAGAAAGGAGAGAATGAAGCCTTCTCTTTATACTTTCTACATCTCCCAACTACCCCATAAGTATTTATGTTTATAAATCTTTTTAATTTGGGGGGGGGGGGCAATAAAGCAAGATTATTAATTTTCTTAATTGTGTTTACCAACATTTTCTACAATGTGTATGTATTACTAATGTTTAAAAAAAAAACTTACTTGCAAATAGGACAACTCTGGCTTTCTGCAGTCCCCACTTTGGGACTTACACACAAGAGCAGGATCAAGACATGAGAAAACCAGCACAAAGAACATCTGCACTATTTAAAAAAAAAAAAAAAAAAAAAAAAAGGAGGCCCCTGGGTGGCTCAGCTGGTTAAGCAACTACTTTCAGCTCAGGTCATGATCCTGGGGTCCCCCACATCGGGCTCCTTGCTCAGTGGGGAGCCTGCTTCTCCCTTACCCTCTCCCTACTACTCTGCCTGCTTGTGCATGCACACTCTCTATCAAGTAAATAAATAAGTAAATAAGCATCATCTAGCACATGTGTTTCTTATTTGGTACTACCAGGCCACACACACATTTTATCCTTCATTCCCTAAAAACTCCAGAGGCCACGAGCCCGGAGGCTAGGAAAGGCCTCACTATTTGGCAGCAGTCCTTGAGCAGATACAGGAATGTCATTTGGTGAACAGTCAAGTACAAAGGTGCCTGGGCGGCTGAGCTGGTTAAGCTCTGCCTTCAGCTCAGCCCAGGATCTCAGGGCCCTAGAATAGAGCCCCATGTCAGGCTCCCTGCTCAGTGGGGAGTCTGCTTCTCCCTCTCCCTCTACCCCACTAAATAAATCCCCTCTAATAAATAAAACCTTAAAAAAAAAAAAAAGAGTCAAATACAGTTCTCAGCAAGACTTGGTGTTTCCAAGAACCACTGACTATACCAGAAAGGAGCTATTTCTTAGCTCACCTTCGTAGTGTTCCCAGATTACCTCCTCCCCCACTGTTCCCATCCTGATCCTACCTGAAGGACAGCGTTGGCATAGTCGTTGGCCTTTATGTTATTCAGGCCCACGATGCCTGGCAGGTAAGTGGTACCATCATACGCCCGGGACAACTTGGCTTGCTTGTCCAAGTTTGCAATCTGCTGCTTTGTGAAAGTGGGTTTCAACACATACTGTAAAACAAAAGAAAATTCCAAACTGTTGTAGGTCTGTCTACAGAGTTCACAAGATGTATTTGAAATAGCAATTTCTGCCAAAAACAAAAACACTTCACTCATGAATGTCTCACCACACACCTAAAGGGCTCCCAACAATAAGTATAAAGGCTGAGGTAACAAATAGGCCCAGTCCACGTTACTGATCCAGAAGAGGATCTCTGTGTTTAACCCAAAATCACTGAATCCCAGGTCTTTCCTCAGACCGTAGGTCTGGCCAACTCCATGATAAAGGACCGCCAGAAACTGGAAGACACTCAAGTCTCTGCAGGCAGCAGGAGTCTGAGTCTCAGGAGGTGGCACCTCACACAGAGCCAGCACAAACCCAGCGCGGGCGCAGGAACATCTCCCCGGCTCTGCAAACCTGAGATCTCACAAACTCCCTGTGGCTGGAGGGGCAGGAACAGAATTTTCTCCGGTCCTAGGCCTGCAAGGGTTATCACATAAAGGGTTGAACACAGGTCTCTAACAACTCACTTTGAAACCTTGCATTTACTTCAGTTTCTCTCTCTCCAAATACTATAAATACTTTAACCTCAACTATCCATAGGTCTATAAAACTTAAAAAAGCAACATAAATGTTTCAAACACTTGGAACACCAAATTTTCCTTAAGAATGAACAGAGCATTCAGCATGAATATATAAACACTTGCTAAGAAGGAAAATAATAATCAACAGTTCCAACATTAATGAAACCCAAGACTTTTCATGCTCTCCACTGAAGTACCGTGACTCTGGGCACAGATCATACACCAGAGAACGCAGCTGGGATGCACAGGCCACTCTGGCCACATCACAACAAATGCAGCCAGGAGCCAGTATGCAGCCTGGCATCCACGGTCCTACCCCAGGCCCAATTCACATCCCTACTCCAGAGTGTGCAAGAGAATATATTTCACAAAAATGCTTTCACCCCTATTTCTTTAGTCCTAACTCTCAACATTAAAAGCAGAAATAACAGCTAGGCTGCAGACCACAGACCACAATTACAAATCCTGACCTTCTTACTCATGTCTCCCTGGTTCCTCCCAAAGGAGAAGCAGCCTCTCCAAGCCTAAAGGACTGAAATTCTTCCCTAACCTCATATGAGGCAGGTCCCCAGGAGACCCGGGATGGCTCCCAAAAGAACTAATTCCAAACCAGCCCTCCTGGACACATACTGTGATATCCTCCAGTGAGGAATCGATGATCTCATAGTTGTCCGGAAGGCAGTAGAACTTGAGGGTGTGGAGGTTGAGGAAGACATGGTGGCTAAACTGGACGCTATGAATGTAGGCATGAGACTTCAAACCCCGGCCTGTAGGGAAGGATGAAAGGCTGTAAGAGTAGATGCCAGAGAGGCACAAATCAGATTTGATTTTCCTGTCAAAATTTTGTACTGGGACATGTCAATACCAGCAAAAACAAAGTGCTATGCCATCTGTGCAATGAGTCTCTTACATAGACTCTTCTTATCACAAAAATAAGCAAGGAAGAATAGCACATTAGTACTTTATTCACTGGATGGTATAAAACATTGGTTACGGAAAAAAAACTCATACACATAAATACGAAATGTGCATGTGCATGTGGTGTATGAGTTAGTTCCACGTTATCTAAAATTATCTATGCACACACATACACAGATATGCACATATACACATATGAATATCTTATGACAGTCCACCACCAATCAGTACTGAATTTCCAAACACCCACATTCAAGACAATCCTGCACCTACACACCTTTGTTCACATTGCCACTCCTTTCTAGAATCTCTCTCCCTTAACTAGTTCAAACCCTCTATGTCCTGCCAGTTCAAGTCCCACCTGACCTCCTCTGTGAATGGAATGCAAACACTCCAGCTAACATTGATCTTTCTTCTAGAGTCTGCTGTTTTATGTGTTAACCTTGACTATGAGCTCTTTATAAGTGCAATGAATGTAGTTTACATTTCTTTTCAATCCTCTAGTACACTGTGTACACAACATTTGCTTGGTCTGAATGAATTAATAAATTTCCAGAGGAGAACAAAATGAAAAAGCCCTCAGAGCAAAAGGATTTTCCAAAAAAAGACATGAGGGACACCTGGGTGGCTCCATTGTTAAGTGTCTGCCTTTGGCTCAGGTCATGATCCCAAGGTCCTGGGATCAAACCCCACATCAGGCTCCCTGCTTGGTGGGAAGCCTGCTTCTCTCTCTTCCACCTCCCCTGTTTGTGTTCCCTTTCTTGCTGTCTGTCTCTGTGTCAAAAAAAAAAAAAAAACTAAAAAAAAAAAAAAAAAAAAAAAAAGACATGAGTACAGAAAACATCAGAGATTCAAAAACCCACAGACTTTGAGGTCTCCCACATAGCCTCAACTAGTTCTTTCTCCCTTTCATATGTATACAGGCTCTAACCAGAGAATCTCCTATTGATTTCTTAAGAGTATCCCAATTTCCTGAGAACAGAGAGACGGATTCTCAGATGTGACTCCTGACAGCAGCTTACTTTCTTTAAAAGAGAAAAAAAAAAAGAAGAAAAAAAAAAAAACACAAAAAAACCTTCTGGAGCAGACCTGTAGCTGACACTGAAACTTAGCAAGTTTATAATACAAACATTTACTTACCCTGAAAGTATTTGCCACACACAAGACAGGCATATGCATTGATATGTGAGAGGGAGATGGAACACAGTTTCTCAAAGTCAAAGTCCAGCACACTCCTAAAAGAACCAAACAAAAGAAAAAACAATTAATAGGGAGAGATGCCTCAGAAAGCACCCAAGTGAAGCAGCACTGGCTCCACATCCCACAACGTCACACAGCATCCTTCAGAGATAGTTCAACGACCATACATATATAAACTGTGGGGGACATTACCTATTCCTCCCCTAGACATTTAATATAGCACCCTTACCCAGCAAGCACTAAAGCAGTGTCAAGGTATCTCTACCACACACACAACGCAATGTCCCTCTCTTTTTAAAATTTACAACCAACAGAAAACCTTTCACTGCAGTTGCTTTCTCTGGAGGAAAAGCTAAAAGCAGGACTAACATAACAGGACCCAAATGGACCCAAATGGCATTCCAGATTAAAAGACTGGGGGGTGAGGGCACCTGGTTGGCTCAGTTAAGTGTCCAACTCTTGATTTTAGCTCAGGTCATGATCTCAGGGTTGTGAGATCTAACCCCATGTCAGGCTCTGTGCTGGGCGTGGAACCTGCTCAAGACTCTCCCCCTCTCTAGGAAAAACAAGACAGGTAATGGAAGGAAATCAAAAGAATGAACAAACCCTCTTATAAGAGAAAAATCTATTTTCGTCCATAAAAATAAATGGAAAGTCTGAATATTAGGAGAATACCTACAAATAGATTACTTATTCACTGCAAAGTAATGTTATTTGAGTAGCAGGCAGGTTATGGGACAAAAAACTTTACTTCCACTGAATCCACAAGTGACAAAGAGATTTCTCCTCAAATAATAACTATAATTAATTGGTAATGGTCCCAATAAAAATGCAATGTCCATTAAAGGACACAACAGCTACAAGTGGATACTGACATTTAAATTTAAAATAATTAAAATCTGAAACTGGGTTCCTCAAGCCATGTTTCAAGTCCTCTCTAGCCATAAATGGCTTGAGCCTGTCACAATGGATAACCTATATAAAGAGTAATTCCACTACTGAGAGAAGTTCTGTATCTAATCTATATATTGGACAGTACTATCTTAGAGTGTAAGTTGAAAAGCATCCAAACATGCCAACGGGGACCAGGGAAAAGAAACAAGGATGAGGTAGCTACTTCTGCTTTAGGACATACGTTTATCTGTTTCTCCTTTCTCTGTTGAATTCTGGTCACATTAAGTAGTATCTAGCACATAATGAATACTCAAAAGATACTTAAATTTGCTACTGTCATTTAAGAACACCATGTACCCTGTTATACCATCAAGGAAATTCAAGATAAACTAAAAGCTCTTTATGCACATGCCCACCCTAAAAAAAAAAATGCCCTCTGACACTTTATATTAAAAAGCAAAGATTAATAAATTTGGCAAGAAATACAATTTTCTTGCAGAAAGCTTTAAAAGGGATAAAGTTTGTTAACCTGTCAATGTACAGTTCAAAGAATTTTCTGCATAGATTCCATTGTGTTTTCTGCTCTCAGCATCCCTGTTTTACTAACCTGTTAATGGTATCCAGGTAGGGGCAATGGCGACTCCTCCGGTCCTCGGAATCCACACGGCCATTCTTTGCTGAAAGGAAAATCATCACAGGCTGTGAAACTGGGAAACATACTCAAGGTCAACTACTGGTACAAACAAACAAATGAGAAAAGCCCAACAGGATGGGCCCCTCCACTGGTGACCAGAAATACACCAAACTGGGAGAACATATTTGAAACACATATAACCAACAAACGATTCATTTGCAGATTACATAAATCTGGTGAAGCGGTAAGAAAAAGACAAACAACCCAACAGAAAATGAGAACTATAACCCTCATCAACATTCAAGAAAATGCTGATTTCCTTGCACAACAATATACCACTTCACACCTACCACAGGAAAAAATAAAACCAGAAAATTCCAAATGTTGACAAATACAGAGAGCAATGGAAATGCTCATGTACTGCTGGTGGGAGTGTAAACGGTTACAACCTTCTGGAAAATAGTACAGCAAGATCAAAGATGAAAATATGCAGACCTCTGACCCAGCAATCTACTTATAAACCAGAGAGAAACTTCTGCACAGGTACACTGGGAGTGCTTTACTAAAGATATTTATAGCAGCGATATTTAAAAGGGCCAACATGGAAACAAACAACATGGAAACAAATATCCACCACAAATAAATGGATAAACAACATTCGGGTATATCATCAATACAACACTACACAGCCATAAACATCTATTTGGATGAACCTCAAAAATACGGCTAGCAAAAAAACAAAACTAAACTAAACAACCAACAGACAAATCAGAAGGTTATATATAGTATGATTCCATTTATATCAAACACAAAGTAAAACAGTACTACTTAGGGATACATATATGAGGTAAAACTAAAAATAAAAATAGACCTGGTTAGAAAAAAAATTCAAAATAGTGAATTCTTAAGCAAGGAAGGAAAGTAGATACAACTGGGAAGGGGTCTATGGGAGCTTCTAAGGTACTGGTTATGTGCCACTTCTAATGTTGAAACATTAGGAGACAATCCTCCATGGGTGTCTCATGTCTCTGCCCATATTGTGACCAGAGGCACTGTCTGCCTCCAGACTACCTTGACAAGGATATTTGTATAGTAAACGGCAATGGGGTTGGGCGGGGAGGGGGGGGTCCTCCCTACAGAGCAAAGGGGAGTCAAGTTCACAGACCACAAAAAAGATCCACATTCTTTAAGCCCAGAGTTCCTCTCCTGGAAGGCCACCCACTGTGAGTATAAGTTCTCTTCAAACTGCACTATGGAAAATGATGCTACAGGAACTTGTCCTGTCTTCATCAGCATCCAGAAAACTGGCAGGCTAACTAGGCAGCTTGCAAATAAAATCTTAAACCCTTCACAGTTCTTAACAAGTTGTGTATTTCCACTCTTCTTTAAACTATACTTGTGCATTATATTCAGTCCATCTTAGTTCCTGTGATCTATTTCATCATAAAAATGAAAGGGAAAAAACAAACAAAAGACAAGCCAGAACAGCAAGTGGGATCCTAGTGTGTCTCAGAGGAAAAACGTCCTTATCACAATTACGCAAGATACCTAAGAAACAACTTCTTTTCCAAAGAAGGGGAAACCTGAACCTGACAAGGTACTTAAGAAAAACAGAATACCCTGAAATTATCAATTATTCAAAGAATATTTATCAAACACTTTCTATGACCAAAGTGCTAACCTGGACTGTAATATAAAAATATGTCAGAGGACCCTAAGCAAGAAAATTTAATATTAAAGTAAAATCATACACAGATAACCAGGACCAGAAACAAAATTATAAAGCCTCGGAAAATTAGTACTGTCCTCACTACAATACAGTCGAGTCTGATCGCGGACATTAGGAGTGTGAATCCCCCAACCCCACGCCCACCTCCACTCCCAGGGAAAGCTGAAAAGAGAAAAAGGAGAACGTGAGAGTGGAGCTCAAGCCCGCCCCGGCCCGGCCCAGGCCAGCCCCGCGCACCTCGCACCTCCCGCTCAGGCTCAGAGTCCTCGTCAGCCTCGCGCTCCCGCTTCACCCGCACAGCCGGGACTACGGGCGCCGGGGCCTCCCGTGCGCTCACCGGCTCGACCTCCCGCTTCACACGCACTGGGCTGCCCCGGGAGCTCGGCGCCTCGGCCTCCCGCTCCCGGTCTCGCTCCCGCTTAACGCGACCCGAGCTGCCCCGCGACTCGGACTCGCGCTTCCCGCGGGTAGAACCACGAGATTCACGCTTGGACCGGCCAGACATCGCCACTACGGGCCGAGTCGCTCTGCGCAGGCTCCAGGCACGCAGGAGCGCGCGGCAGATAGCCAATCAGGAACGGAGCTGTTATGGAAAGCTGGGCTCTCTACGAGTCGCCGTGGAGGACATATCATGCCGCGAGAAACTTCTGGGAAGTACTGCGCCTCCTGTGGCCTCTTAGCGTCTGCGTGCACACCTGGGAAAAGACTGCGGGCCTACTGCCACCTTACCCATAATTTTCTGGATTAAAAGAAAGTTGTCTTTGGGCCCCGGATTTCTTCGACATACTTTGTGCCCGGGAAACAGAATCGGGAGGTCGTCTCCACAGTCACTGGGCACCAGAGAACTAGGCTACATCCCCAAACCATCCCACCATGGAGCGACCTGGCTACTCTATTCCACATTTAGAGAATTGTTCTTGGCATCACAGGAAAATGCAAACGTCAGGCAGAGACAACCTTGACGCTGATAAAGCTCAGACTTCGGGGCCTGTGACCTTCACGACCCTGTCCACGGCCCTGAACTAGCTTATTTGTATAGTTTTACCTAGATGAAATTGACATGCAATCAAATGCATGCTTAAAGTGTACAATTTGGGGCCCCTGGGTGGTTCAGTGGGTTGCCTCTGCCTTCGGCTCAGGTCATGATCTCAGGGTGCTGGGATCCAGCCCTGCGTCAGGCTCTCTGCTCAGAAGGGAGCCTGCTTCCCCCCTCTCTCTCTGCCTGCCGCTCTGCCTACTTGTGATCTCTGTCCCTCAAATAAATAAATAAAAATCTTAAAAAAAAATAAAATGTGCAATTTGCTAAATACTGACGGATGGGTGTATACCCTCTGAAGCTATCACCACAATCAAGATAAAAAACCTACCCACCAGCTTCAAAATTGTCCTTCCCCCAACATCTGCCTTCTCTCACTACAAAGCAGTTTTATATAAATGGAAGCCCACGGCGTGTCCTCTTTTTTGCCTGGTGCCTTTGGCTAGGAGAATTTATTTTGAGATTCATCCACGCGCTTGCGTCTATTAACAACTTATTCTTTTTGATTGCTCAGCGGTATTCCATCGTGTGGATATACCAGTATGTCGCTGTACTAACCACAAATTTCTAATTTTGTCATTTTTTAAAAGAGGACTCCCAAACTACACACTCAGATTCTGAAAAGCGCTGGGTCCTCCCGAGGGGACAGTTGAGATGTGGATCGTGTGGGCTCGGGCTCTGGACCGGCTAGAAGGGGCGCCCCAGTCGCCAGCAGCCTTCGCAGGGCTGTGCGGCCAGGGTGCCGCTGTGTGCCCTGCCCGAGCACTCGCCTCCTCACAACCTCTTTTGAGGTAAATGCGCTCAATGGCCTCGTTTACCGATGAGGACACTGAGGCTCCGCGGGCTTCAATGGTCAGCCGAGGTCACACAACCGGGGATGGGAGTTCTACAGCATTTTCTCACCGCAAAAAGGAAAGGAAGACTCCACACGGATCACTGAGTGATGTAATGGGTGCTTTGTGTTTTTCTGAATTTTCTGATGTATCAGCAGTAAGCCTAAATCCTGTTTCCTAGTGCTAACGTGACAAAGAAAAGCCCCGACGGGGAGTGAAAGCCGCGCATGCCCCATCCCAGCACCGGCGTCGGGAACTCCGGGCGCCGAGACGCTCGGCCCGGCAGGCTCTTTCGGGGCGGGACGTTAGGGCGCGGGGCCGGAAGTCGGACGAGGGGCGGTGCAGTACTCGCCCGGCGGGAGGGCAGCCGTTGGGGCCGCTGAGTTGGCGGAGGCTCCCAGCGCAAGGCTCCAGATGGAAGCGGCGCCAGATCCCGGGCCGGGGCTCTGCTGCAAGCCTGGCGGGCGGCTGGACATGAGCCACGGCTTTGTGCACCACATCAGACGGAACCAGCTCGCCCGGTACCGCCCCTCCCCGCCGCCGCCCCCAGCCTAGCTTGGCCCGGCGGTCCCTGACTCCCGCTCGGCTCCCCGCAGGGACGACTATGACAAGAAGGTGAAGCAGGCGGCCAAGGAGAAGGCGAGGAGGCGGCACACGCCCGCGCCGACGCGGCCCCGCAAGCCCGACCGGCAGGTGTACCTGCCGCGACACCGAGGTGAGGCCGCCCACCCCGCCTGCCTCCTCCATCCCTCGCGCTCTTTCAGCCCCCAGCTCTCTCTCTACGCGCTCCTTTCTCTACGTGGAAAAAGCCACTTATTAACCCCCAAGGCTCAGTTCATGTCGTTCCTTCCCGGAACCCGTACCTCGACGCTCCTCATTCGCTCACTGATTCTGAGAACAGAGAAGGCTCGTGGCCCCCAGTTAAGCATCACTATTAACAGGAAATACCTGGGAGCCGGCAAGTAGTGGTTTGTCTACTGGTTTGCCCACCATCCTGTGCTTTAGGGTTCTCACTAGCTGACCAGGCCATAGGTGTAGAATGAAACTCAAACTCAGTATTTAAAATGGCCTTTTCTCCAGCTTCCCAGGGACCTAGAGATCACAATAGCTAGGGTGGCACTAAACTTGTTTGGTGTTACTTAAAAGTATTTTTAGATCTTGGGTATGTTAATTCATTTAAGTTTCATTGGATCCCATAAGACGGAAACTCCTGTCACTTGTTTCATAGAAAACAGGAGCAGAGAGGCTAACTTGCCCAAGGTCTCTCATAGCTAATAAATGATAGAGCCTGGATTTGAACCCAGGTAGGACTCTGGCCACCTCTCCACTACCTTGCAAGCTTATTCACTAGATGAAGGTGTATTGTGTATCTATCACATGATAGGATTGTGCTGGCCCCAGAGCAGGGATACAAAGGTAAATGGAACTATTGATTGGATGCGCACTTAACACATAACACACACGCACAGAGCCCGTGAGAAGATCGGGACTTTCTTTATGGTATGTTTTCGTGTGTCCTCCGTGTGGGCAGGGGCTCCAGCAGCCTTCCCCTCTTCCCTCTCACTGTTATTCATCCTTCCAGATGGCTCGACCCACCTAAGCAACCCAGACTGTGAGGAGTCCAGTGAAAGCAGCAGTAGTGGCAGCTCCGAGCCAGAACATTCTGGCCATCAGCTCTTCTGTTTAGAATATGAGGCAGACAGCGGAGAGGTCACCTCAGTTATCGTGTATCAGGTATGCCTCATGGAAACAGCTGCAGCCTGAAGGTCCTGGGCCGTGCCAGAGCCTGAGCCACTGTTTCCCTCAGGGCCAGTGGGAAGTGTCGGCTCCACATAGGAGCGTAGACTGCTGGGCGATGGTTTTGAGCACAACTCAACCCTGTCACACAGTGATCCTCAGCAGGCCCCTGGGAGGGCATGTGGCCCCCAGCTGAAAATCACTATCACAGGGGACAGCTGGGAAATGGCAGGCACTGGCAAGAAGCCGTGAATCAAATGGAGTTCTGTAAGAGTGTTGTCTAGGGACAGGGCAGGTCGCCTTTCCAGAAGACGCCCAGCCCTGAGCTTCTTGACTCTTCCTCCACGTAGGATGATGATCCAGGAAGGGTGAGTGAGGAGGTATCCGCACACACACCTCTGGATCCACCAATGCGAGAGGCCCTCAAGTTGCGCGTCCAGGAGGAGATCACAAAGCGCCAGAGCCGACACTGACCAGGCTGAAGGCATTCTCACCAGGCTGGATTCACTGCCCAGGGAGCTCACTCCTAGTTTGAGGGTGTCAGGAC